>NC_140427.1:0-2500 GCF_965140295.1 Lepidochelys olivacea | reverse complement strand
GGTTAGGGTTAGGGTTAGGGTTAGGGTTAGGGTTAGGGTTAGGGTTAGGGTTAGGGTTAGGGTTAGGGTTAGGGTTAGGGTTAGGGTTAGGGTTAGGGTTAGGGTTAGGGTTAGGGTTAGGGTTAGGGTTAGGGTTAGGGTTAGGGTTAGGGTTAGGGTTAGGGTTAGGGTTAGGGTTAGGGTTAGGGTTAGGGTTAGGGTTAGGGTTAGGGTTAGGGTTAGGGTTAGGGTTAGGGTTAGGGTTAGGGTTAGGGTTAGGGTTAGGGTTAGGGTTAGGGTTAGGGTTAGGGTTAGGGTTAGGGTTAGGGTTAGGGTTAGGGTTAGGGTTAGGGTTAGGGTTAGGGTTAGGGTTAGGGTTAGGGTTAGGGTTAGGGTTAGGGTTAGGGTTAGGGTTAGGGTTAGGGTTAGGGTTAGGGTTAGGGTTAGGGTTAGGGTTAGGGTTAGGGTTAGGGTTAGGGTTAGGGTTAGGGTTAGGGTTAGGGTTAGGGTTAGGGTTAGGGTTAGGGTTAGGGTTAGGGTTAGGGTTAGGGTTAGGGTTAGGGTTAGGGTTAGGGTTAGGGTTAGGGTTAGGGTTAGGGTTAGGGTTAGGGTTAGGGTTAGGGTTAGGGTTAGGGTTAGGGTTAGGGTTAGGGTTAGGGTTAGGGTTAGGGTTAGGGTTAGGGTTAGGGTTAGGGTTAGGGTTAGGGTTAGGGTTAGGGTTAGGGTTAGGGTTAGGGTTAGGGTTAGGGTTAGGGTTAGGGTTAGGGTTAGGGTTAGGGTTAGGGTTAGGGTTAGGGTTAGGGTTAGGGTTAGGGTTAGGGTTAGGGTTAGGGTTAGGGTTAGGGTTAGGGTTAGGGTTAGGGTTAGGGTTAGGGTTAGGGTTAGGGTTAGGGTTAGGGTTAGGGTTAGGGTTAGGGTTAGGGTTAGGGTTAGGGTTAGGGTTAGGGTTAGGGTTAGGGTTAGGGTTAGGGTTAGGGTTAGGGTTCGGGTTAGGGTTAGGGTTAGGGTTAGGGTTAGGGTTAGGGTTAGGGTTAGGGTTAGGGTTAGGGTTAGGGTTAGGGTTAGGGTTAGGGTTAGGGTTAGGGTTAGGGTTAGGGTTAGGGTTAGGGTTAGGGTTAGGGTTAGGGTTAGGGTTAGGGTTAGGGTTAGGGTTAGGGTTAGGGTTAGGGTTAGGGTTAGGGTTAGGGTTAGGGTTAGGGTTAGGGTTAGGGTTAGGGTTAGGGTTAGGGTTAGGGTTAGGGTTAGGGTTAGGGTTAGGGTTAGGGTTAGGGTTAGGGTTAGGGTTAGGGTTAGGGTTAGGGTTAGGGTTAGGGTTAGGGTTAGGGTTAGGGTTAGGGTTAGGGTTAGGGTTAGGGTTAGGGTTAGGGTTAGGGTTAGGGTTAGGGTTAGGGTTAGGGTTAGGGTTAGGGTTAGGGTTAGGGTTAGGGTTAGGGTTAGGGTTAGGGTTAGGGTTAGGGTTAGGGTTAGGGTTAGGGTTAGGGTTAGGGTTAGGGTTAGGGTTAGGGTTAGGGTTAGGGTTAGGGTTAGGGTTAGGGTTAGGGTTAGGGTTAGGGTTAGGGTTAGGGTTAGGGTTAGGGTTAGGGTTAGGGTTAGGGTTAGGGTTAGGGTTAGGGTTAGGGTTAGGGTTAGGGTTAGGGTTAGGGTTAGGGTTAGGGTTAGGGTTAGGGTTAGGGTTAGGGTTAGGGTTAGGGTTAGGGTTAGGGTTAGGGTTAGGGTTAGGGTTAGGGTTAGGGTTAGGGTTAGGGTTAGGGTTAGGGTTAGGGTTAGGGTTAGGGTTAGGGTTAGGGTTAGGGTTAGGGTTAGGGTTAGGGTTAGGGTTAGGGTTAGGGTTAGGGTTAGGGTTAGGGTTAGGGTTAGGGTTAGGGTTAGGGTTAGGGTTAGGGTTAGGGTTAGGGTTAGGGTTAGGGTTAGGGTTAGGGTTAGGGTTAGGGTTAGGGTTAGGGTTAGGGTTAGGGTTAGGGTTAGGGTTAGGGTTAGGGTTAGGGTTAGGGTTAGGGTTAGGGTTAGGGTTAGGGTTAGGGTTAGGGTTAGGGTTAGGGTTAGGGTTAGGGTTAGGGTTAGGGTTAGGGTTAGGGTTAGGGTTAGGGTTAGGGTTAGGGTTAGGGTTAGGGTTAGGGTTAGGGTTAGGGTTAGGGTTAGGGTTAGGGTTAGGGTTAGGGTTAGGGTTAGGGTTAGGGTTAGGGTTAGGGTTAGGGTTAGGGTTAGGGTTAGGGTTAGGGTTAGGGTTAGGGTTAGGGTTAGGGTTAGGGTTAGGGTTAGGGTTAGGGTTAGGGTTAGGGTTAGGGTTAGGGTTAGGGTTAGGGTTAGGGTTAGGGTTAGGGTTAGGGTTAGGGTTAGGGTTAGGGTTAGGGTTAGGGTTAGGGTTAGGGTTAGGGTTAGGGTTAGGGTTAGGGTTAGGGTTAGGGTTAGGGTTAGGGTTAGGGTTAGGGTTAGGGTTAGGGTTAGGGTTAGGGTTAGGGTTAGGGTTAGGGTTAGGGTTAGGGTTAGGGTTAGGGTTAGGGTTAGGGTTAGGGTTAGGGTT